>NC_058097.1:0-20000 GCF_020171115.1 Neogale vison
GACCCTGACCCTGATATGGACCATGACACAAAACATAACAATGATTCTAACCCTACAACTAACCCATAAAACTAATGCAGACCCTGACCCTAAACCAGTGTAACCCTAATCCTCAAATTAATTCTAATTCTCACCCCAAACCCATACTTTAAACCTATCCCTGAATTTATCCCTGAATCTGACCTGACCTTTACCCTGAACTTTGCCAAAACTTGACCCTGATCCGAATTTTGACCCTAAACAGAACCCTGGCCCTGACCCTAAACTGAACCCTGGCCCTGACCCTAAACCTGACCCTAATACTTTCACTGACACTGACCATAAACCTAACTCTGACCCAGACCGTGAGCCTGACCAGAACTCTAACCCTAAAGCTAAACTAAGTCAGGACCCTAATCATAACCCAGAATCTAAACATAAAGCAGGCCTTATTCTAACCATGACCATAATCCTGAACTGGACCCTAACCATAACACTGAACATGACACCAAACCTATCCCTGACCCTGACCCTTACTCTGAAACTAACCCTAACCCTGACACTGACTGTGAGCCTGACCATAAACCTAACCCTGAACCTAACCCTAACCCTGACCCCTACACTACGCCTAACGATAACCCTGCCCCTAACAATGTCTAACCCTAACCCTGAACCTAACTATAACCCTAAAATTAACCCGGTCCTAAAACTAACTGAAAACGCTGACCCTGACTCTGACTGTGAGCCTGACCATAAACCTAACCCTAACCCTAAACCTAACCCTAACCCTAACCCTAACCCGTACCCTAACCCGTACCCTAACCCTAACCCGTACCCTAACCCGTACCCTAACCCTAACCCGTACCCTAACCCTAACCCTAACCCGTACCCTAACCCTAACCCTAACCCTAACCCTAAGCCTAACCCTAACCCTAACCCTAACCCTAACCCTAAGCCTGACACAGTCCTAAGCCTGACCCTAACCCTAACCCTAACCCTGACCGTGACTGTGTTCCCGACCCTAACCGCAATCCTTAAGGTAACCCTATCCCTGATCTAATGCCAACCACGATCCTAAACCTAATGCTGAGGCTAAACATAAAACTAAACCCTACCCTAACCCAAAACCTAACCCTAACCTTAAGGCTGTCTAACCCTAACCGAACCATAACCCTACTTCTAAACCTAATCCTAACTCCAAACCCAAACCTTTCCCCTAAATCTAATCCTGAAACTGAACCGTATATTGACCCCAATCCAAATCCTGACCCTGACCATAAACCGGACCCCGGCCCAGACCTTCACCAGATCCTGACCCTAAACCTAACCCTGACAATAGCACTGACCCAAAACTAACCCTGTCCTTGAGCTGAACGTGGACCCTAAACCAAAACCAGATCCTGACCCTAAACCTGACACTGGCTCTGAACTTCACCCTGACCCTGACCCAGACCCTGAACATAAACCTAAACCTGACCCTAACGGTGACCCTACACTGACCCTAACACTAACCCTGAAGCTGACTGTGATTCTGACCCTAACTGTAACCCTAAAGGTAACCCTGACCCTGACCCTGATATGGACCATGACACAAAACATAACAATGATTCTAACCCTACAACTAACCCATAAAACTAATGCAGACCCTGACCCTAAACCAGTGTAACCCTAATCCTCAAATTAATTCTAATTCTCACCCCAAACCCATACTTTAAACCTATCCCTGAATTTATCCCTGAATCTGACCTGACCCTTACCCTGAACTTTGCCAAAACTTGACCCTGATCCGAATTTTGACCCTAAACAGAACCCTGGCCCTGACCCTAAACTGAACCCTGGCCCTGACCCTAAACCTGACCCTAATACTTTCACTGACACTGACCATAAACCTAACTCTGACCCAGACCGTGAGCCTGACCAGAACTCTAACCCTAAAGCTAAACTAAGTCAGGACCCTAATCATAACCCAGAATCTAAACATAAAGCAGGCCTTATTCTAACCATGACCATAATCCTGAACTGGACCCTAACCATAACACTGAACATGACACCAAACCTATCCCTGACCCTGACCCTTACTCTGAAACTAACCCTAACCCTGACACTGACTGTGAGCCTGACCATAAACCTAACCCTGAACCTAACCCTAACCCTGACCCCTACACTACGCCTAACGATAACCCTGCCCCTAACAATGTCTAACCCTAACCCTGAACCTAACTATAACCCTAAAATTAACCCGGTCCTAAAACTAACTGAAAACGCTGACCCTGACTCTGACTGTGAGCCTGACCATAAACCTAACCCTAACCCTAAACCTAACCCTAACCCTAACCCTAACCCGTACCCTAACCCGTACCCTAACCCTAACCCGTACCCTAACCCGTACCCTAACCCTAACCCGTACCCTAACCCTAACCCTAACCCGTACCCTAACCCTAACCCTAACCCTAACCCTAAGCCTAAGCCTAACCCTAACCCTAACCCTAACCCTAAGCCTGACACAGTCCTAAGCCTGACCCTAACCCTAACCCTAACCCTGACCGTGACTGTGTTCCCGACCCTAACCGCAATCCTTAAGGTAACCCTATCCCTGATCTAATGCCAACCACGATCCTAAACCTAATGCTGAGGCTAAACATAAAACTAAACCCTACCCTAACCCAAAACCTAACCCTAACCTTAAGGCTGTCTAACCCTAACCGAACCATAACCCTACTTCTAAACCTAATCCTAACTCCAAACCCAAACCTTTCCCCTAAATCTAATCCTGAAACTGAACCGTATATTGACCCCAATCCAAATCCTGACCCTGACCATAAACCGGACCCCGGCCCAGACCTTCACCAGATCCTGACCCTAAACCTAACCCTGACAATAGCACTGACCCAAAACTAACCCTGTCCTTGAGCTGAACGTGGACCCTAAACCAAAACCAGATCCTGACCCTAAACCTGACACTGGCTCTGAACTTCACCCTGACCCTGACCCAGACCCTGAACATAAACCTAAACCTGACCCTAACGGTGACCCTACACTGACCCTAACACTAACCCTGAAGCTGACTGTGATTCTGACCCTAACTGTAACCCTAAAGGTAACCCTGACCCTGACCCTGATATGGACCATGACACAAAACATAACAATGATTCTAACCCTACAACTAACCCATAAAACTAATGCAGACCCTGACCCTAAACCAGTGTAACCCTAATCCTCAAATTAATTCTAATTCTCACCCCAAACCCATACTTTAAACCTATCCCTGAATTTATCCCTGAATCTGACCTGACCCTTACCCTGAACTTTGCCAAAACTTGACCCTGATCCGAATTTTGACCCTAAACAGAACCCTGGCCCTGACCCTAAACTGAACCCTGGCCCTGACCCTAAACCTGACCCTAATACTTTCACTGACACTGACCATAAACCTAACTCTGACCCAGACCGTGAGCCTGACCAGAACTCTAACCCTAAAGCTAAACTAAGTCAGGACCCTAATCATAACCCAGAATCTAAACATAAAGCAGGCCTTATTCTAACCATGACCATAATCCTGAACTGGACCCTAACCATAACACTGAACATGACACCAAACCTATCCCTGACCCTGACCCTTACTCTGAAACTAACCCTAACCCTGACACTGACTGTGAGCCTGACCATAAACCTAACCCTGAACCTAACCCTAACCCTGACCCCTACACTACGCCTAACGATAACCCTGCCCCTAACAATGTCTAACCCTAACCCTGAACCTAACTATAACCCTAAAATTAACCCGGTCCTAAAACTAACTGAAAACGCTGACCCTGACTCTGACTGTGAGCCTGACCATAAACCTAACCCTAACCCTAAACCTAACCCTAACCCTAACCCTAACCCGTACCCTAACCCGTACCCTAACCCTAACCCGTACCCTAACCCGTACCCTAACCCTAACCCGTACCCTAACCCTAACCCTAACCCGTACCCTAACCCTAACCCTAACCCTAACCCTAAGCCTAACCCTAACCCTAACCCTAACCCTAACCCTAAGCCTGACACAGTCCTAAGCCTGACCCTAACCCTAACCCTAACCCTGACCGTGACTGTGTTCCCGACCCTAACCGCAATCCTTAAGGTAACCCTATCCCTGATCTAATGCCAACCACGATCCTAAACCTAATGCTGAGGCTAAACATAAAACTAAACCCTACCCTAACCCAAAACCTAACCCTAACCTTAAGGCTGTCTAACCCTAACCGAACCATAACCCTACTTCTAAACCTAATCCTAACTCCAAACCCAAACCTTTCCCCTAAATCTAATCCTGAAACTGAACCGTATATTGACCCCAATCCAAATCCTGACCCTGACCATAAACCGGACCCCGGCCCAGACCTTCACCAGATCCTGACCCTAAACCTAACCCTGACAATAGCACTGACCCAAAACTAACCCTGTCCTTGAGCTGAACGTGGACCCTAAACCAAAACCAGATCCTGACCCTAAACCTGACACTGGCTCTGAACTTCACCCTGACCCTGACCCAGACCCTGAACATAAACCTAAACCTGACCCTAACGGTGACCCTACACTGACCCTAACACTAACCCTGAAGCTGACTGTGATTCTGACCCTAACTGTAACCCTAAAGGTAACCCTGACCCTGACCCTGATATGGACCATGACACAAAACATAACAATGATTCTAACCCTACAACTAACCCATAAAACTAATGCAGACCCTGACCCTAAACCAGTGTAACCCTAATCCTCAAATTAATTCTAATTCTCACCCCAAACCCATACTTTAAACCTATCCCTGAATTTATCCCTGAATCTGACCTGACCCTTACCCTGAACTTTGCCAAAACTTGACCCTGATCCGAATTTTGACCCTAAACAGAACCCTGGCCCTGACCCTAAACTGAACCCTGGCCCTGACCCTAAACCTGACCCTAATACTTTCACTGACACTGACCATAAACCTAACTCTGACCCAGACCGTGAGCCTGACCAGAACTCTAACCCTAAAGCTAAACTAAGTCAGGACCCTAATCATAACCCAGAATCTAAACATAAAGCAGGCCTTATTCTAACCATGACCATAATCCTGAACTGGACCCTAACCATAACACTGAACATGACACCAAACCTATCCCTGACCCTGACCCTTACTCTGAAACTAACCCTAACCCTGACACTGACTGTGAGCCTGACCATAAACCTAACCCTGAACCTAACCCTAACCCTGACCCCTACACTACGCCTAACGATAACCCTGCCCCTAACAATGTCTAACCCTAACCCTGAACCTAACTATAACCCTAAAATTAACCCGGTCCTAAAACTAACTGAAAACGCTGACCCTGACTCTGACTGTGAGCCTGACCATAAACCTAACCCTAACCCTAAACCTAACCCTAACCCTAACCCTAACCCGTACCCTAACCCGTACCCTAACCCTAACCCGTACCCTAACCCGTACCCTAACCCTAACCCGTACCCTAACCCTAACCCTAACCCGTACCCTAACCCTAACCCTAACCCTAACCCTAAGCCTAACCCTAACCCTAACCCTAACCCTAACCCTAAGCCTGACACAGTCCTAAGCCTGACCCTAACCCTAACCCTAACCCTGACCGTGACTGTGTTCCCGACCCTAACCGCAATCCTTAAGGTAACCCTATCCCTGATCTAATGCCAACCACGATCCTAAACCTAATGCTGAGGCTAAACATAAAACTAAACCCTACCCTAACCCAAAACCTAACCCTAACCTTAAGGCTGTCTAACCCTAACCGAACCATAACCCTACTTCTAAACCTAATCCTAACTCCAAACCCAAACCTTTCCCCTAAATCTAATCCTGAAACTGAACCGTATATTGACCCCAATCCAAATCCTGACCCTGACCATAAACCGGACCCCGGCCCAGACCTTCACCAGATCCTGACCCTAAACCTAACCCTGACAATAGCACTGACCCAAAACTAACCCTGTCCTTGAGCTGAACGTGGACCCTAAACCAAAACCAGATCCTGACCCTAAACCTGACACTGGCTCTGAACTTCACCCTGACCCTGACCCAGACCCTGAACATAAACCTAAACCTGACCCTAACGGTGACCCTACACTGACCCTAACACTAACCCTGAAGCTGACTGTGATTCTGACCCTAACTGTAACCCTAAAGGTAACCCTGACCCTGACCCTGATATGGACCATGACACAAAACATAACAATGATTCTAACCCTACAACTAACCCATAAAACTAATGCAGACCCTGACCCTAAACCAGTGTAACCCTAATCCTCAAATTAATTCTAATTCTCACCCCAAACCCATACTTTAAACCTATCCCTGAATTTATCCCTGAATCTGACCTGACCCTTACCCTGAACTTTGCCAAAACTTGACCCTGATCCGAATTTTGACCCTAAACAGAACCCTGGCCCTGACCCTAAACTGAACCCTGGCCCTGACCCTAAACCTGACCCTAATACTTTCACTGACACTGACCATAAACCTAACTCTGACCCAGACCGTGAGCCTGACCAGAACTCTAACCCTAAAGCTAAACTAAGTCAGGACCCTAATCATAACCCAGAATCTAAACATAAAGCAGGCCTTATTCTAACCATGACCATAATCCTGAACTGGACCCTAACCATAACACTGAACATGACACCAAACCTATCCCTGACCCTGACCCTTACTCTGAAACTAACCCTAACCCTGACACTGACTGTGAGCCTGACCATAAACCTAACCCTGAACCTAACCCTAACCCTGACCCCTACACTACGCCTAACGATAACCCTGCCCCTAACAATGTCTAACCCTAACCCTGAACCTAACTATAACCCTAAAATTAACCCGGTCCTAAAACTAACTGAAAACGCTGACCCTGACTCTGACTGTGAGCCTGACCATAAACCTAACCCTAACCCTAAACCTAACCCTAACCCTAACCCTAACCCGTACCCTAACCCGTACCCTAACCCTAACCCGTACCCTAACCCGTACCCTAACCCTAACCCGTACCCTAACCCTAACCCTAACCCGTACCCTAACCCTAACCCTAACCCTAACCCTAAGCCTAAGCCTAACCCTAACCCTAACCCTAACCCTAAGCCTGACACAGTCCTAAGCCTGACCCTAACCCTAACCCTAACCCTGACCGTGACTGTGTTCCCGACCCTAACCGCAATCCTTAAGGTAACCCTATCCCTGATCTAATGCCAACCACGATCCTAAACCTAATGCTGAGGCTAAACATAAAACTAAACCCTACCCTAACCCAAAACCTAACCCTAACCTTAAGGCTGTCTAACCCTAACCGAACCATAACCCTACTTCTAAACCTAATCCTAACTCCAAACCCAAACCTTTCCCCTAAATCTAATCCTGAAACTGAACCGTATATTGACCCCAATCCAAATCCTGACCCTGACCATAAACCGGACCCCGGCCCAGACCTTCACCAGATCCTGACCCTAAACCTAACCCTGACAATAGCACTGACCCAAAACTAACCCTGTCCTTGAGCTGAACGTGGACCCTAAACCAAAACCAGATCCTGACCCTAAACCTGACACTGGCTCTGAACTTCACCCTGACCCTGACCCAGACCCTGAACATAAACCTAAACCTGACCCTAACGGTGACCCTACACTGACCCTAACACTAACCCTGAAGCTGACTGTGATTCTGACCCTAACTGTAACCCTAAAGGTAACCCTGACCCTGACCCTGATATGGACCATGACACAAAACATAACAATGATTCTAACCCTACAACTAACCCATAAAACTAATGCAGACCCTGACCCTAAACCAGTGTAACCCTAATCCTCAAATTAATTCTAATTCTCACCCCAAACCCATACTTTAAACCTATCCCTGAATTTATCCCTGAATCTGACCTGACCCTTACCCTGAACTTTGCCAAAACTTGACCCTGATCCGAATTTTGACCCTAAACAGAACCCTGGCCCTGACCCTAAACTGAACCCTGGCCCTGACCCTAAACCTGACCCTAATACTTTCACTGACACTGACCATAAACCTAACTCTGACCCAGACCGTGAGCCTGACCAGAACTCTAACCCTAAAGCTAAACTAAGTCAGGACCCTAATCATAACCCAGAATCTAAACATAAAGCAGGCCTTATTCTAACCATGACCATAATCCTGAACTGGACCCTAACCATAACACTGAACATGACACCAAACCTATCCCTGACCCTGACCCTTACTCTGAAACTAACCCTAACCCTGACACTGACTGTGAGCCTGACCATAAACCTAACCCTGAACCTAACCCTAACCCTGACCCCTACACTACGCCTAACGATAACCCTGCCCCTAACAATGTCTAACCCTAACCCTGAACCTAACTATAACCCTAAAATTAACCCGGTCCTAAAACTAACTGAAAACGCTGACCCTGACTCTGACTGTGAGCCTGACCATAAACCTAACCCTAACCCTAACCCTAACCCTAACCCTAACCCTAACCCGTACCCTAACCCGTACCCTAACCCTAACCCGTACCCTAACCCGTACCCTAACCCTAACCCGTACCCTAACCCTAACCCTAACCCGTACCCTAACCCTAACCCTAACCCTAACCCTAAGCCTAACCCTAACCCTAACCCTAACCCTAACCCTAAGCCTGACACAGTCCTAAGCCTGACCCTAACCCTAACCCTAACCCTGACCGTGACTGTGTTCCCGACCCTAACCGCAATCCTTAAGGTAACCCTATCCCTGATCTAATGCCAACCACGATCCTAAACCTAATGCTGAGGCTAAACATAAAACTAAACCCTACCCTAACCCAAAACCTAACCCTAACCTTAAGGCTGTCTAACCCTAACCGAACCATAACCCTACTTCTAAACCTAATCCTAACTCCAAACCCAAACCTTTCCCCTAAATCTAATCCTGAAACTGAACCGTATATTGACCCCAATCCAAATCCTGACCCTGACCATAAACCGGACCCCGGCCCAGACCTTCACCAGATCCTGACCCTAAACCTAACCCTGACAATAGCACTGACCCAAAACTAACCCTGTCCTTGAGCTGAACGTGGACCCTAAACCAAAACCAGATCCTGACCCTAAACCTGACACTGGCTCTGAACTTCACCCTGACCCTGACCCAGACCCTGAACATAAACCTAAACCTGACCCTAACGGTGACCCTACACTGACCCTAACACTAACCCTGAAGCTGACTGTGATTCTGACCCTAACTGTAACCCTAAAGGTAACCCTGACCCTGACCCTGATATGGACCATGACACAAAACATAACAATGATTCTAACCCTACAACTAACCCATAAAACTAATGCAGACCCTGACCCTAAACCAGTGTAACCCTAATCCTCAAATTAATTCTAATTCTCACCCCAAACCCATACTTTAAACCTATCCCTGAATTTATCCCTGAATCTGACCTGACCCTTACCCTGAACTTTGCCAAAACTTGACCCTGATCCGAATTTTGACCCTAAACAGAACCCTGGCCCTGACCCTAAACTGAACCCTGGCCCTGACCCTAAACCTGACCCTAATACTTTCACTGACACTGACCATAAACCTAACTCTGACCCAGACCGTGAGCCTGACCAGAACTCTAACCCTAAAGCTAAACTAAGTCAGGACCCTAATCATAACCCAGAATCTAAACATAAAGCAGGCCTTATTCTAACCATGACCATAATCCTGAACTGGACCCTAACCATAACACTGAACATGACACCAAACCTATCCCTGACCCTGACCCTTACTCTGAAACTAACCCTAACCCTGACACTGACTGTGAGCCTGACCATAAACCTAACCCTGAACCTAACCCTAACCCTGACCCCTACACTACGCCTAACGATAACCCTGCCCCTAACAATGTCTAACCCTAACCCTGAACCTAACTATAACCCTAAAATTAACCCGGTCCTAAAACTAACTGAAAACGCTGACCCTGACTCTGACTGTGAGCCTGACCATAAACCTAACCCTAACCCTAAACCTAACCCTAACCCTAACCCTAACCCGTACCCTAACCCGTACCCTAACCCTAACCCGTACCCTAACCCGTACCCTAACCCTAACCCGTACCCTAACCCTAACCCTAACCCGTACCCTAACCCTAACCCTAACCCTAACCCTAAGCCTAACCCTAACCCTAACCCTAACCCTAACCCTAAGCCTGACACAGTCCTAAGCCTGACCCTAACCCTAACCCTAACCCTGACCGTGACTGTGTTCCCGACCCTAACCGCAATCCTTAAGGTAACCCTATCCCTGATCTAATGCCAACCACGATCCTAAACCTAATGCTGAGGCTAAACATAAAACTAAACCCTACCCTAACCCAAAACCTAACCCTAACCTTAAGGCTGTCTAACCCTAACCGAACCATAACCCTACTTCTAAACCTAATCCTAACTCCAAACCCAAACCTTTCCCCTAAATCTAATCCTGAAACTGAACCGTATATTGACCCCAATCCAAATCCTGACCCTGACCATAAACCGGACCCCGGCCCAGACCTTCACCAGATCCTGACCCTAAACCTAACCCTGACAATAGCACTGACCCAAAACTAACCCTGTCCTTGAGCTGAACGTGGACCCTAAACCAAAACCAGATCCTGACCCTAAACCTGACACTGGCTCTGAACTTCACCCTGACCCTGACCCAGACCCTGAACATAAACCTAAACCTGACCCTAACGGTGACCCTACACTGACCCTAACACTAACCCTGAAGCTGACTGTGATTCTGACCCTAACTGTAACCCTAAAGGTAACCCTGACCCTGACCCTGATATGGACCATGACACAAAACATAACAATGATTCTAACCCTACAACTAACCCATAAAACTAATGCAGACCCTGACCCTAAACCAGTGTAACCCTAATCCTCAAATTAATTCTAATTCTCACCCCAAACCCATACTTTAAACCTATCCCTGAATTTATCCCTGAATCTGACCTGACCCTTACCCTGAACTTTGCCAAAACTTGACCCTGATCCGAATTTTGACCCTAAACAGAACCCTGGCCCTGACCCTAAACTGAACCCTGGCCCTGACCCTAAACCTGACCCTAATACTTTCACTGACACTGACCATAAACCTAACTCTGACCCAGACCGTGAGCCTGACCAGAACTCTAACCCTAAAGCTAAACTAAGTCAGGACCCTAATCATAACCCAGAATCTAAACATAAAGCAGGCCTTATTCTAACCATGACCATAATCCTGAACTGGACCCTAACCATAACACTGAACATGACACCAAACCTATCCCTGACCCTGACCCTTACTCTGAAACTAACCCTAACCCTGACACTGACTGTGAGCCTGACCATAAACCTAACCCTGAACCTAACCCTAACCCTGACCCCTACACTACGCCTAACGATAACCCTGCCCCTAACAATGTCTAACCCTAACCCTGAACCTAACTATAACCCTAAAATTAACCCGGTCCTAAAACTAACTGAAAACGCTGACCCTGACTCTGACTGTGAGCCTGACCATAAACCTAACCCTAACCCTAAACCTAACCCTAACCCTAACCCTAACCCGTACCCTAACCCGTACCCTAACCCTAACCCGTACCCTAACCCGTACCCTAACCCTAACCCGTACCCTAACCCTAACCCTAACCCGTACCCTAACCCTAACCCTAACCCTAACCCTAAGCCTAACCCTAACCCTAACCCTAACCCTAACCCTAAGCCTGACACAGTCCTAAGCCTGACCCTAACCCTAACCCTAACCCTGACCGTGACTGTGTTCCCGACCCTAACCGCAATCCTTAAGGTAACCCTATCCCTGATCTAATGCCAACCACGATCCTAAACCTAATGCTGAGGCTAAACATAAAACTAAACCCTACCCTAACCCAAAACCTAACCCTAACCTTAAGGCTGTCTAACCCTAACCGAACCATAACCCTACTTCTAAACCTAATCCTAACTCCAAACCCAAACCTTTCCCCTAAATCTAATCCTGAAACTGAACCGTATATTGACCCCAATCCAAATCCTGACCCTGACCATAAACCGGACCCCGGCCCAGACCTTCACCAGATCCTGACCCTAAACCTAACCCTGACAATAGCACTGACCCAAAACTAACCCTGTCCTTGAGCTGAACGTGGACCCTAAACCAAAACCAGATCCTGACCCTAAACCTGACACTGGCTCTGAACTTCACCCTGACCCTGACCCAGACCCTGAACATAAACCTAAACCTGACCCTAACGGTGACCCTACACTGACCCTAACACTAACCCTGAAGCTGACTGTGATTCTGACCCTAACTGTAACCCTAAAGGTAACCCTGACCCTGACCCTGATATGGACCATGACACAAAACATAACAATGATTCTAACCCTACAACTAACCCATAAAACTAATGCAGACCCTGACCCTAAACCAGTGTAACCCTAATCCTCAAATTAATTCTAATTCTCACCCCAAACCCATACTTTAAACCTATCCCTGAATTTATCCCTGAATCTGACCTGACCCTTACCCTGAACTTTGCCAAAACTTGACCCTGATCCGAATTTTGACCCTAAACAGAACCCTGGCCCTGACCCTAAACTGAACCCTGGCCCTGACCCTAAACCTGACCCTAATACTTTCACTGACACTGACCATAAACCTAACTCTGACCCAGACCGTGAGCCTGACCAGAACTCTAACCCTAAAGCTAAACTAAGTCAGGACCCTAATCATAACCCAGAATCTAAACATAAAGCAGGCCTTATTCTAACCATGACCATAATCCTGAACTGGACCCTAACCATAACACTGAACATGACACCAAACCTATCCCTGACCCTGACCCTTACTCTGAAACTAACCCTAACCCTGACACTGACTGTGAGCCTGACCATAAACCTAACCCTGAACCTAACCCTAACCCTGACCCCTACACTACGCCTAACGATAACCCTGCCCCTAACAATGTCTAACCCTAACCCTGAACCTAACTATAACCCTAAAATTAACCCGGTCCTAAAACTAACTGAAAACGCTGACCCTGACTCTGACTGTGAGCCTGACCATAAACCTAACCCTAACCCTAAACCTAACCCTAACCCTAACCCTAACCCGTACCCTAACCCGTACCCTAACCCTAACCCGTACCCTAACCCGTACCCTAACCCTAACCCGTACCCTAACCCTAACCCTAACCCGTACCCTAACCCTAACCCTAACCCTAACCCTAACCCTAAGCCTAACCCTAACCCTAACCCTAACCCTAAGCCTGACACAGTCCTAAGCCTGACCCTAACCCTAACCCTAACCCTGACCGTGACTGTGTTCCCGACCCTAACCGCAATCCTTAAGGTAACCCTATCCCTGATCTAATGCCAACCACGATCCTAAACCTAATGCTGAGGCTAAACATAAAACTAAACCCTACCCTAACCCAAAACCTAACCCTAACCTTAAGGCTGTCTAACCCTAACCGAACCATAACCCTACTTCTAAACCTAATCCTAACTCCAAACCCAAACCTTTCCCCTAAATCTAATCCTGAAACTGAACCGTATATTGACCCCAATCCAAATCCTGACCCTGACCATAAACCGGACCCCGGCCCAGACCTTCACCAGATCCTGACCCTAAACCTAACCCTGACAATAGCACTGACCCAAAACTAACCCTGTCCTTGAGCTGAACGTGGACCCTAAACCAAAACCAGATCCTGACCCTAAACCTGACACTGGCTCTGAACTTCACCCTGACCCTGACCCAGACCCTGAACATAAACCTAAACCTGACCCTAACGGTGACCCTACACTGACCCTAACACTAACCCTGAAGCTGACTGTGATTCTGACCCTAACTGTAACCCTAAAGGTAACCCTGACCCTGACCCTGATATGGACCATGACACAAAACATAACAATGATTCTAACCCTACAACTAACCCATAAAACTAATGCAGACCCTGACCCTAAACCAGTGTAACCCTAATCCTCAAATTAATTCTAATTCTCACCCCAAACCCATACTTTAAACCTATCCCTGAATTTATCCCTGAATCTGACCTGACCCTTACCCTGAACTTTGCCAAAACTTGACCCTGATCCGAATTTTGACCCTAAACAGAACCCTGGCCCTGACCCTAAACTGAACCCTGGCCCTGACCCTAAACCTGACCCTAATACTTTCACTGACACTGACCATAAACCTAACTCTGACCCAGACCGTGAGCCTGACCAGAACTCTAACCCTAAAGCTAAACTAAGTCAGGACCCTAATCATAACCCAGAATCTAAACATAAAGCAGGCCTTATTCTAACCATGACCATAATCCTGAACTGGACCCTAACCATAACACTGAACATGACACCAAACCTATCCCTGACCCTGACCCTTACTCTGAAACTAACCCTAACCCTGACACTGACTGTGAGCCTGACCATAAACCTAACCCTGAACCTAACCCTAACCCTGACCCCTACACTACGCCTAACGATAACCCTGCCCCTAACAATGTCTAACCCTAACCCTGAACCTAACTATAACCCTAAAATTAACCCGGTCCTAAAACTAACTGAAAACGCTGACCCTGACTCTGACTGTGAGCCTGACCATAAACCTAACCCTAACCCTAAACCTAACCCTAACCCTAACCCTAACCCGTACCCTAACCCGTACCCTAACCCTAACCCGTACCCTAACCCGTACCCTAACCCTAACCCGTACCCTAACCCTAACCCTAACCCGTACCCTAACCCTAACCCTAACCCTAACCCTAAGCCTAAGCCTAACCCTAACCCTAACCCTAACCCTAAGCCTGACACAGTCCTAAGCCTGACCCTAACCCTAACCCTAACCCTGACCGTGACTGTGTTCCCGACCCTAACCGCAATCCTTAAGGTAACCCTATCCCTGATCTAATGCCAACCACGATCCTAAACCTAATGCTGAGGCTAAACATAAAACTAAACCCTACCCTAACCCAAAACCTAACCCTAACCTTAAGGCTGTCTAACCCTAACCGAACCATAACCCTACTTCTAAACCTAATCCTAACTCCAAACCCAAACCTTTCCCCTAAATCTAATCCTGAAACTGAACCGTATATTGACCCCAATCCAAATCCTGACCCTGACCATAAACCGGACCCCGGCCCAGACCTTCACCAGATCCTGACCCTAAACCTAACCCTGACAATAGCACTGACCCAAAACTAACCCTGTCCTTGAGCTGAACGTGGACCCTAAACCAAAACCAGATCCTGACCCTAAACCTGACACTGGCTCTGAACTTCACCCTGACCCTGACCCAGACCCTGAACATAAACCTAAACCTGACCCTAACGGTGACCCTACACTGACCCTAACACTAACCCTGAAGCTGACTGTGATTCTGACCCTAACTGTAACCCTAAAGGTAACCCTGACCCTGACCCTGATATGGACCATGACACAAAACATAACAATGATTCTAACCCTACAACTAACCCATAAAACTAATGCAGACCCTGACCCTAAACCAGTGTAACCCTAATCCTCAAATTAATTCTAATTCTCACCCCAAACCCATACTTTAAACCTATCCCTGAATTTATCCCTGAATCTGACCTGACCCTTACCCTGAACTTTGCCAAAACTTGACCCTGATCCGAATTTTGACCCTAAACAGAACCCTGGCCCTGACCCTAAACTGAACCCTGGCCCTGACCCTAAACCTGACCCTAATACTTTCACTGACACTGACCATAAACCTAACTCTGACCCAGACCGTGAGCCTGACCAGAACTCTAACCCTAAAGCTAAACTAAGTCAGGACCCTAATCATAACCCAGAATCTAAACATAAAGCAGGCCTTATTCTAACCATGACCATAATCCTGAACTGGACCCTAACCATAACACTGAACATGACACCAAACCTATCCCTGACCCTGACCCTTACTCTGAAACTAACCCTAACCCTGACACTGACTGTGAGCCTGACCATAAACCTAACCCTGAACCTAACCCTAACCCTGACCCCTACACTACGCCTAACGATAACCCTGCCCCTAACAATGTCTAACCCTAACCCTGAACCTAACTATAACCCTAAAATTAACCCGGTCCTAAAACTAACTGAAAACGCTGACCCTGACTCTGACTGTGAGCCTGACCATAAACCTAACCCTAACCCTAAACCTAACCCGAACCCTAACCCTAACCCGTACCCTAACCCGTACCCTAACCCTAACCCGTACCCTAACCCGTACCCTAACCCTAACCCGTACCCTAACCCTAACCCTAACCCGTACCCTAACCCTAACCCTAACCCTAACCCTAAGCCTAACCCTAACCCTAACCCTAACCCTAACCCTAAGCCTGACACAGTCCTAAGCCTGACCCTAACCCTAACCCTAACCCTGACCGTGACTGTGTTCCCGACCCTAACCGCAATCCTTAAGGTAACCCTATCCCTGATCTAATGCCAACCACGATCCTAAACCTAATGCTGAGGCTAAACATAAAACTAAACCCTACCCTAACCCAAAACCTAACCCTAACCTTAAGGCTGTCTAACCCTAACCGAACCATAACCCTACTTCTAAACCTAATCCTAACTCCAAACCCAAACCTTTCCCCTAAATCTAATCCTGAAACTGAACCGTATATTGACCCCAATCCAAATCCTGACCCTGACCATAAACCGGACCCCGGCCCAGACCTTCACCAGATCCTGACCCTAAACCTAACCCTGACAATAGCACTGACCCAAAACTAACCCTGTCCTTGAGCTGAACGTGGACCCTAAACCAAAACCAGATCCTGACCCTAAACCTGACACTGGCTCTGAACTTCACCCTGACCCTGACCCAGACCCTGAACATAAACCTAAACCTGACCCTAACGGTGACCCTACACTGACCCTAACACTAACCCTGAAGCTGACTGTGATTCTGACCCTAACTGTAACCCTAAAGGTAACCCTGACCCTGACCCTGATATGGACCATGACACAAAACATAACAATGATTCTAACCCTACAACTAACCCATAAAACTAATGCAGACCCTGACCCTAAACCAGTGTAACCCTAATCCTCAAATTAATTCTAATTCTCACCCCAAACCCATACTTTAAACCTATCCCTGAATTTATCCCTGAATCTGACCTGACCCTTACCCTGAACTTTGCCAAAACTTGACCCTGATCCGAATTTTGACCCTAAACAGAACCCTGGCCCTGACCCTAAACTGAACCCTGGCCCTGACCCTAAACCTGACCCTAATACTTTCACTGACACTGACCATAAACCTAACTCTGACCCAGACCGTGAGCCTGACCAGAACTCTAACCCTAAAGCTAAACTAAGTCAGGACCCTAATCATAACCCAGAATCTAAACATAAAGCAGGCCTTATTCTAACCATGACCATAATCCTGAACTGGACCCTAACCATAACACTGAACATGACACCAAACCTATCCCTGACCCTGACCCTTACTCTGAAACTAACCCTAACCCTGACACTGACTGTGAGCCTGACCATAAACCTAACCCTGAACCTAACCCTAACCCTGACCCCTACACTACGCCTAACGATAACCCTGCCCCTAACAATGTCTAACCCTAACCCTGAACCTAACTATAACCCTAAAATTAACCCGGTCCTAAAACTAACTGAAAACGCTGACCCTGACTCTGACTGTGAGCCTGACCATAAACCTAACCCTAACCCTAAACCTAACCCTAACCCTAACCCTAACCCGTACCCTAACCCGTACCCTAACCCTAACCCGTACCCTAACCCGTACCCTAACCCTAACCCGTACCCTAACCCGTACCCTAACCCGTACCCTAACCCTAACCCTAACCCTAACCCTAAGCCTAAGCCTAACCCTAACCCTAACCCTAACCCTAAGCCTGACACAGTCCTAAGCCTGACCCTAACCCTAACCCTAACCCTGACCGTGACTGTGTTCCCGACCCTAACCGCAATCCTTAAGGTAACCCTATCCCTGATCTAATGCCAACCACGATCCTAAACCTAATGCTGAGGCTAAACATAAAACTAAACCCTACCCTAACCCAAAACCTAACCCTAACCTTAAGGCTGTCTAACCCTAACCGAACCATAACCCTACTTCTAAACCTAATCCTAACTCCAAACCCAAACCTTTCCCCTAAATCTAATCCTGAAACTGAACCGTATATTGACCCCAATCCAAATCCTGACCCTGACCATAAACCGGACCCCGGCCCAGACCTTCACCAGATCCTGACCCTAAACCTAACCCTGACAATAGCACTGACCCAAAACTAACCCTGTCCTTGAGCTGAACGTGGACCCTAAACCAAAACCAGATCCTGACCCTAAACCTGACACTGGCTCTGAACTTCACCCTGACCCTGACCCAGACCCTGAACATAAACCTAAACCTGACCCTAACGGTGACCCTACACTGACCCTAACACTAACCCTGAAGCTGACTGTGATTCTGACCCTAACTGTAACCCTAAAGGTAACCCTGACCCTGACCCTGATATGGACCATGACACAAAACATAACAATGATTCTAACCCTACAACTAACCCATAAAACTAATGCAGACCCTGACCCTAAACCAGTGTAACCCTAATCCTCAAATTAATTCTAATTCTCACCCCAAACCCATACTTTAAACCTATCCCTGAATTTATCCCTGAATCTGACCTGACCCTTACCCTGAACTTTGCCAAAACTTGACCCTGATCCGAATTTTGACCCTAAACAGAACCCTGGCCCTGACCCTAAACTGAACCCTGGCCCTGACCCTAAACCTGACCCTAATACTTTCACTGACACTGACCATAAACCTAACTCTGACCCAGACCGTGAGCCTGACCAGAACTCTAACCCTAAAGCTAAACTAAGTCAGGACCCTAATCATAACCCAGAATCTAAACATAAAGCAGGCCTTATTCTAACCATGACCATAATCCTGAACTGGACCCTAACCATAACACTGAACATGACACCAAACCTATCCCTGACCCTGACCCTTACTCTGAAACTAACCCTAACCCTGACACTGACTGTGAGCCTGACCATAAACCTAACCCTGAACCTAACCCTAACCCTGACCCCTACACTACGCCTAACGATAACCCTGCCCCTAACAATGTCTAACCCTAACCCTGAACCTAACTATAACCCTAAAATTAACCCGGTCCTAAAACTAACTGAAAACGCTGACCCTGACTCTGACTGTGAGCCTGACCATAAACCTAACCCTAACCCTAAACCTAACCCGAACCCTAACCCTAACCCGTACCCTAACCCTAACCCGTACCCTAACCCGTACCCTAACCCTAACCCGTACCCTAACCCTAACCCTAACCCGTACCCTAACCCTAACCCTAACCCTAACCCTAAGCCTAACCCTAACCCTAACCCTAACCCTAAGCCTGACACAGTCCTAAGCCTGACCCTAACCCTAACCCTAACCCTGACCGTGACTGTGTTCCCGACCCTAACCGCAATCCTTAAGGTAACCCTATCCCTGATCTAATGCCAACCACGATCCTAAACCTAATGCTGAGGCTAAACATAAAACTAAACCCTACCCTAACCCAAAACCTAACCCTAACCTTAAGGCTGTCTAACCCTAACCGAACCATAACCCTACTTCTAAACCTAATCCTAACTCCAAACCCAAACCTTTCCCCTAAATCTAATCCTGAAACTGAACCGTATATTGACCCCAATCCAAATCCTGACCCTGACCATAAACCGGACCCCGGCCCAGACCTTCACCAGATCCTGACCCTAAACCTAACCCTGACAATAGCACTGACCCAAAACTAACCCTGTCCTTGAGCTGAACGTGGACCCTAAACCAAAACCAGATCCTGACCCTAAACCTGACACTGGCTCTGAACTTCACCCTGACCCTGACCCAGACCCTGAACATAAACCTAAACCTGACCCTAACGGTGACCCTACACTGACCCTAACACTAACCCTGAAGCTGACTGTGATTCTGA